>NW_020230162.1:262500-287500 GCF_003227715.2 Harpegnathos saltator | reverse complement strand
TTAGTGGAATCAGACGAAGCGCTTCAACCTCGTACTACGATCGCAAATCAGAGATGCAGATTCTGAGTGCAGATCTCGAGGGCTCTTCTGCCTCTGAACGACCGATCGAATCCTTCCGTCGCTTGTAGATGACGACGGAGGCGATGGAGATCGGAGCTGATATTCGCTGATGTCGAATAAACGAGTATCGTTTGGGGATTAATTTTACAATGTTACAATGAACAATCGCTCCGGCGAATATCAACGGCCGCCGGAATAAATTAGAATAATAAATAAGCTTCACCGGCTCGACGCGAAGGAAAAGTGTAAATACATTTGTCGCTGATAATGAAAATGAATGCGTACCGAAGCGGCCGGCGCGGAATGTAAAGATCGTTCGCACTTTGCACCGCGCGATAAGCATCTCCGTCTGCAAACACAGGCGTGTTCGCGAGCGCGACTCGATCGCGATTTTTCGCGATCCTCCTCTGATCGTACGAAAGTACTCGGTCACTCCAGAAGAAGAAGAAGAAAAAAAAGAAGAAGAAGAAGAAGAAGAAGAAGAAGAAGAAGAAGATCGATAGACACAGGGCGCGCGAACTCGTTTCCCTCTCACGCGAGCGGATCCGCGCAAACTTGAGCGCCTCGTTCGCGCGCGCACTTCACCCCAATTCACCCCGTCGGGCGGGCGAGCGTTCTCGCACGACACGCGCAACCACCTTGGATTTGGATTCTTCTTACCGGCTTGCCTTATGCTCCGTTTCCATGCTCGCGAGCGACGTTATGTTTCCGTCGAAGCGGAGTTTCCGGCGCGTATATCCTCACGTTATACACACAGCAGCAGCCGGCGTGCTTCTGCAGCAGCAGCAGCAGCAGCAGCAGCCTCCGCCTCTTTTCCAGCGAGCAAAGTTCAGGCAAGTTTTGCCGCGTGTTACGACCGTGTCTGCGTGTCTACGTGTGCGAGCGCACGCAGTGCTGCTCGGGGGACGTCGCTGTCGAAACGTATCGTACAATTTGTACGAGTACTTGAAGTTTCGCGACGAATATAGTGTAATGCATACACGTGTGTCGCGCATAACGCGAATGCACCGGGAAACACGATAACATCTTTCTTTCTCTCTCTCTCTCTCTCTCTCTCTCTCTCTCTCTCTCTCTCTCTCTCTCTCTCTCTCTCACTCTGTCTCTCTCTCTCTCTCTCTCTCTCTCTCTCTCTCTCTCTCCCCCTTATTTTCAGCGTCGTTGACTCGACATGTCAAACGAACGAACATCGTTCTGGGAGCTTTTGCGGCGTCGCGGAATAACGTAATCGCTTCGAGCGTTAACGTACGTGTGTCGAAGTTGCGCCGATCGATAAACTCACCTGAAATATTCACGCGCGACTCGCGTCCCGGATACGTGGCCCCGAATTGAATCTATCAAACGAGCATCAGCGCGATTACGAATTCTTCGTCGTCGAAATTTTCGACGAAAATTCGGCTCGCATCGTCGCGTCGCGCGGTGGCAATTCTCGAGATTCTCCACGGTTCCCGGATATCGCGCTAGCCAAGGTTAGCCGTCGACTCGCGATAATAATGTTTTCCCGTGTAAAGAGACCGTGTCCCGGGTAATCCCGCTCACGCTGTTCGGCCGAAAATTTCAGCAATAAAGGCGCGTCAGGGGACGTGTATTACTTATATAGCGACGTACTCCTCTCTTCCTGCCATCCCCAGCGACGCGTTGTCTTAATGCGCGAAAAGTGCGAAAGTTTCACCGTAAAAGGGCCAGGGGAAGAAGTCGAAGTAAGGAGCTCGATGCCTCCTCATCTAGACTCCTGCACGTTCACCCTCGGCACGCGGGCATCGCGAAGACGAGCCGCACGATGCCGCGAATAAAACGCGGCCACATGGAGCGACGTCGCGCGCGTAAATCTGGTCGATTTTAAATGCGACGGCTGATATCGAGAGATCGGGATCGAGGGATAGAGAATGATCTTTGCATGGCTGCGAATTGGAGAACAGACCGCGAAATCTAATCCGTGCGCAAATTCTCAGCCGTTGGTGAAACATTCAGACGACACTGAATCGTTCTCGGGAATGAATTAAGTAAAATCGGAGGAGGGAGTGATTCTGTTCTAAAGCGATAAATCTGACATGTGTTCTTTTGGAATTTCGCGGTGCATATATTTGATCGTAATAATGTCCGTTATATTTCGTCGCCAATGTCTGAATTAAGAGAGAAAAGTTGAACGTATCTGAACGTACAATGTCTGCATCCCTGAGAAGGTTAGAGGTCGCGACATTTCCATCTAGATGAGATTCACGACGACGACCAACGGAGGAGCGCCTCCTTTTTTGATAATTCCCGGAGGATACATTTTTCCATCCGGTACGGAAACGCGTTTACAAAAGTCGCGGCGGCTTTGAACAGCCGACCGTACTTCTCGTCGATCTCCCACTCACGTGGGATCGCGTTAGATCGATCGGGAGATCGATTTGCGGGAGACGGAGCCGCGTTGCGAGGATCGCTCTCGAGATCGGCGGTAGCCGTCGCGAAGGGATGAGCCGAGTTGTCCTCGCGGGAATCCTACGAGCCGCCGGTTATGTGCGCTCAATTGCCCGTTCCGCTATTTCTCTACGCTCTACTCACCACGCGTACCTACATATCTTCCTGCTTGCGTGTTCGCTATCGGGCGGCACGTTTGCGAGTATAAAACGCGAACTCCTTCGCGGAGTGAGTGGCGCGAGCGGATCGGCGGCGGCGGCGGCGGCGGCTACGGCATGTTCTGCATCTCGCGAGCATGTTTCGGCCGGCTTATGAATTTATTGGTGGCCATTCATTAGACATTAGGGACAGTCCCGTGGGCGCGTAGGAGTCCGGGAAAAAGGATGCCTACTCTCCCTGCGGGACCTCGGAGTACAGTCCTGCTGCTACGACGGGGAATGTATGTATGCATGTGTGTGTGTGTGTATGTGTGTGTGTGCTTGTAGAATACGTTCGCGAGTTGGCACGCGTATCTGCATATGACGTATACCTAAGTATGGGACTCCGTGGCAGGAAACAAAACGCCGACTGTTCGGGGGATTATTGATACCGATAGCCGGCCTGCGAGGCCCCGCGCGCGCGCGCACGCGCGGCGCTTTTACTCCCACCGACGGGTGGATGTGTTTTTACGTTGGTTGGTTATAAGCGACAATTCGACTCACCTTAACGTATGCGCGCGCTCCAGTCCAAGACGATTCCGACGACGAGAAGGAGGGAAAAACGTGAGAAAGAGCGAGAGGCGGATAACGAGCGCTGGGAGATACGTGATTTACTGCGTTGCGATCGTGAACACGGTTAAATGAATTACCGCGACCGTCAGTGGTTATACGAGATAGCGATTATAACGAGATACCGCTGCGCTGTTAATCCGCGAGTGTTCGTATGCGCGAGCCGCGATTCCCTCTCGATTAAAATCCGGCTCTCCTCGACTCCCGATAAATCTCGCGTTTCTTGCGCCGTTTTTATATGTTTCTAAAGTGATCTCCTATGATCTCTCGCGACTCCGAGCCCGGCTGAAAGCTCATCGACTCACAATAGTACTCCGGCTGTTCTCGCGACCGAAAGAAGAAGGCGGCGCGGCGCCTCGACCGCGTTTGCGGATGATCCGCTCGCTGGCGGGGCGTTATGATTTTATTACAAACTGTGTGAGAGAGAGAGAGAGAGAGAGAGAGAGAGAGAGAGAGAGAGAGAGAGAGAACGAGGGTGAAGAAGAAGGAAGAGGAGAAGGAGGTGGAGGAGGACCGTAGGACAGAGAGAAGAGAGGAGGAGAGAATGAAGCGAATGAATGAAAGGGAGAGAGAAGGTGTGTGTATGCGTCTGTGTATGTCGGTGTGTGTGAGAGAAGGTGGAACGGTACATTAAATTAAGTCAGCTTTACGAGGCAGGCATGGAAATGAATACGCCACGCCATGCTCGTAGCCTCCCATGCCTACCTCTGTACGCGATACCATAAAGCCTGCCATATCACCGTAACGCGCACGTATGACCGCCCGTCACGGACACCACGACACCATCGTGTTCTCGCATGCATCTAGGCACACACACACACACACACACACAGACACACACACGTGCTCGCGCAGATTCGGTCACGCGAATCGCACGCGCGCTACCACCGTCGTCGCGCCGAAGTGCAACAGGAACATTAATCTGAGTTTAACGCGTAGTCATGACTTTCATGACACTTCGATCGCGGAGCAACACCGCGGAGAGTTGCGGTCCGATGCGTGGTTTCACGGTGTTTCGAGGAAACGAGGTTGGCAGGATGGCGCGAAAGGAAGAAGCCGTGTCTATTTTCATCAGCGGACGCGTTTTTCAAATCTGTTTTGTACAGCGACAGACTTTTGTACGCGTGTCGCGTGTCAGTCGAAAAGTCTCCATCTCGATTTTCTCTGCCTTTGTTGAAAATAAATCGGTCGTCCAGTCGTTCTTTGTGTCTGTGTCTGATGCTGTCGGAAAGCGTCGGCTTGCTGAAGGGTCATAATGATAATCAGATTTGTTTGAAGAATTGAAGAAAACTTGCCGACCGATCCAGTAGATTGGGGAGTAAACATTGCAGATTTAGTAGAATGGCATTTTATTCCAAGGCGCGAAAACTTCGGTACAGCAGACGTCTCTTCAGCGTGAAAATATTTCCTGTATGACGCATGCAAGCGGAAAGAGACTACAGAAACGTGCGAGAAATCTACCTTGATCGATTCGCGCCACCGAGCCACGTTCTAGAATCCGGTCGACTTCGTCTTCGGCGAGCTCTAAGGTACATCTCTAGGTTTTAGATCATCGTCGATCTCCCGCTTCGAGATCGTCGTCGAGTAATGAGAACAATGCGAGGCACGTGACACCGCAAGCCATTCTTATCCAGAACTCTCTCTCTCTCTCTCTCTCTCTCCCACTTCCCATCACCTCTTCTTCTCGTTCCTCTCTCTGTGGTTCTCTCTCTCTCTCTCTCTCTCTCTGTCCCTTTCTTTCGAACTCTCTTCCTCTTACTCTGGCCGAGATAGTACAACGAGACCCAACGAGTTATAGCGGCATGAGAGAGCGAGAAAGAAAGAGAGAGAGAGAGAGAGAGAGCCGAGGTAAATAATATATTAATATAAGATACGAGTGGCGGTGCGGTGGTTGGCAGGGCACCAGGAGGTAATGGATGCCCGAGCTCGCTGGAAGTGACGGCTCTCCGCTGGTTGCGTGGCCATTCGTGGTTAAATTCCTGGTTCTTCCGAGGAGGCCCCCCGCGGTCTGTAGGCTCCGCTGTCACCACCCCCCGCCAAGGGCCCCCCCTCGAAAGTACGCCGGCATGCCTACGGCACCGCGTTCCTCTGCCGCGTTCTCCGCCACGTTCCATCATCGGGGTACCTTCGAGGCCCTCGTGAAACGACCGCGAAGTCCCTCTCTCCGTTTCTCCCCGTCGACCCTCGTCTTTCCTACGTCGTGTGTCTTATCCCCTCTCTCTCTCTCTCTCTTTCTCTTTCCATCTCCCTTTCTCTCTCTCCCTCCCTCCCTCTCTCTCTCTCTCTCTCTCTCTCTCTCTCTCTCTCTCTCTCTCTCTCTCTCTCTCGCGCTCCCTCGACATTGCTAATTTTTTTACCACACTTTTCTCAATAATCTCTTAATCCTGAGAGATGACGTACTCGAGAGCTCGTCGCTTCCTGACATTCCTTCCGCGCATTCCCGGGATAACGTGCTGACGTCGTGCATACATTTCAACCGCGGTTTCGGGCGAAATGAAAGAGCACCCAGCAATAACGAGGCCCGACGGTTCGGTTAAAATTGCTTCAGGTTCTAGAAGAAACAGCGAACGTACGTACTTGCAACGTGTCGAAAGTTCTTCGCCTAGGATAGGATGGTGCAACATTTTCCTTGCAGTAGTAATATCGTTGTAAGGACTTTCGACTGGACTCTTACCCTGAGAAACATAACGATCCTTTTCGCGGCTTTATCATATGAATCTTCCAACTCAACCTCCGTGACCGTGAAATGTCACTCCCATCATGACAGCATTCGCGTAAATAACGTGTGAAACAATTCCTCCGTCCGCCATCTTGACGCACTCGTGGTCTCTTGGACTCGTCGGAAGGAGCGATCTCTCGTCACAACACGGTCGCCGTAATCCCTTCGCGAAATCGCTTCGCGATGCTCGTCGTCAGGGAGCGTGAGGACATTACGCGGGCTCTGTCTTCCTACCGGACGACGAGACACTCCCGCGCGCGACGAGGGCAGCGGAGCTGCGCAGGCAGGTACGTCGTCTTTAGGGTCGAAAATAGCCCCGGTATACCGGCCGGGCTAGACCGCACGAATCTCCATCTTGGAAATAATTAGGGGGACCAAGATCGATGTCCCGGTCCCGAAAACCACTCGGCGATAGCATCTGCTACGCCGAGCTGAATGGAGCCCATTGATGCGTCCGCGGCCGTTGCGAGCGCCTTCTCCTCTCGCGCTATCAGCATTCACCGGTCCCCGGTCTCTAAGTATCTTCCTGAATGTCCGGCGGGGACAGGGGGCCCCTCGCCTTCCGAGAAATCGAGCGTCCTTTCCGGGACGAATTCTCGAGATAAAAAGGGTCTGAATGAATCAAGGGCGGCGGCCGCGGCCGTGCCGCGCGCGACTCTCCTTCTCGCTCTCTCCTCCCGTGCGCCCGCCGCCGATTTCCTCTCCGTTTCGCCGCGTCCTCGCGTGCACCCCTTGCACCTTGCGAATATACTCTGTCTCGTATTTCGTGCTCGGAGATGTGTGCGCCGAGATGTCAGCCACCTACGAGCGCGATCGCGCGCGCGCATGGCGGACGGAAGGAACGCTTCGTAGCCGGAAGGAAGTCGGATTCCTCTTCTCTCTTAGCCTGTCTCTAGGCCGCATATCTCTCTTTTTCCCCCGCATCGGATTCCTCCCTCCCTCCCCTCCCCAGTGTCAGCCTTCCGCTCGATCACACCGTCCGATAATTAGCCGAGTAATCAACTGGCACCAATCTGGCTATCAAGAAACCACTAGAGGCTACGTGACGCGCGTCGCCGCTCCGCCGCGAGCGATTCGAGTGAATCATCTTCGTGGGATCGCCGCGCCGGTGAAAAAGACGCGACATGCTCGCTGAGGAACTCGCGGGAATGATAATGCGTCGACGGTGGCGGCGTGCGGTCGGCGTATTCGGGCGGCGTAACAGCCACGAACGACAACGGTGCGCGCGCCGGCACATAAAGAGAGAGAGAGAGAGAGAGAGAGAGAGAGCTAAGGGAAGGCGAAGGGAAGGTAAACCTATGATGTACTCTCGCGTACGTGACGGGATGAGCGGCCACGTGCCTACTGCACCGAGTGTCGTCCGGGCCAAAGGCCGAAGGTGTAGCTCTACGCGACCTGCACCACCACGGACGCTTCAGCCACCCACACGCGTTGGAAACGCCGTCTCTCTCTCTCTCTCTCTCTCTCTCTCTCTCTCTCTCCCCCCTCCCCCCCCCCGAGCCGCTCAGCCGCGTGTTCCCGCACGCGACGCCGTGAATATCCTCCACGATATTACACGAGCGGACTCGCGGCGTTGTTTTGGAAAAGCTCTCCCGGTAATGGTAATAATGGCGGCACGCACGTGCCGCCACATTGTTATTCCGTGGCCGGCGCACGCGTCGTCGCGTACGATCGGCATCGGCCCGAGCTTAATTAATCACGAGCTTGGCTAGGTATTACTAATGACCGCGATTATCGCCACGAGTTCCGGGGCAGAGACGTCGGACACAGGCGGACATCGACTTGGCATATCGATTTGAGAGAGAGAGAGAGAGAGAGAGAGGGGGGAGAGATGGAGAGGAAGAGGGAGGGAAAGCGTTTTAAGGTTAATTAAGGGATATTTTTGCGCGACACGACGTGTCATCGCACGTCGTTATGTGACGGACGTGACATAAATCCGCCTTAAATCAGGTATCAATATTCAGCTGTATTTCATCTGGAACATCGATAAGGATGAAGAATTCATCCGACGACGAATAATAGCCGTCAGATTGCGCGTATAAATGATGATATCGACAAAAGCTCAGGGGGGTAACGGGGGGGAGGGAACGAGCGAGGATGCGCGAACGAGAGTTCATTATCTGAAATGCGAAAATCGCGGCTCGTCCGCGAAACGGGCGAAAATCTTTGCGTCTCCGGCGGAAGATCCGTCGCCGTTTGACGCGACTCGTGGCGCCCGGTGTTGTGCCTTTTTGGTTAGAGGGATTTGTAGCGGTGCATGTCGAAATTGCGGCGATAAAGCGCCGAAGAACGACGCGCGGCCGACGTTATAATGCTCATCTCCGGGCCGCTATCAAGGCGTAAGTTCGAGAATTTGCTCGTAAGGCATAAAAGCGAACATAAACGCAGGGGCCTGTCCGAGGCAATAAAATCAAGTTGAATTTAATTACGCGTCCGTTATCTTTTCGAGGATCTAGTCCCTTTATCACCGTGAGCGTCCCCTTCTCTCCCTTCGTCCTCATGGCCGGGCCATTAAAGCATCGTGGGACTTATTAAATTTGTTAACCGTTCGCGCGCACCAAGAGTTGACTGTGTGCTCTCTAAATTGGTCGGGATGAGATTTTACTCGGAAAGCGGAGCAGCAGCCGAGTCGCAGCACGAATTCGAGTTATTTCTCAGTCGCGCGGAGTGAATTGTTGACTTCGAATCGCCAAGTGCGTCCGTACGGAATTAGAACCTATCCTGAGCTCCAATGAAACATTTACTCTTACGATTTCAAGTGACGTTTTTTTGCTGTGACATTTTCGGCTAAATTTTCGCAAGAATTTCAGCGACAGGAGGGTTTGCTAGAAACAATGACAGGAGGTACGTGATACGGTAAAGCGAGTGGCGGAATCCTCGACCCTCTTCGCGTCGGCGAGAGAGTCGCAGCCGTCGGTCCTCACGAAGAGACCAAGTCCCGTCGCGCGGCGATCTCGCCGCTACGACTTTCCGCGGAGCGCGAGAATTTGTATGGAATTAACCTCGTCGTAATTCGGCCCGATAAGCATCTCGATTCTCGGGAGAAAGAGAAAGAGAGCTCTCAGAGGGCGCTCTCGTCGAGAGGTACGTCGTCGTGGACGGCGGCTGCTCACGGGGATGGAGAATTCGGACGACCGGATGTTTCGGTACTTCGAAGCGAAGCGAGGAGGAGGAAGGAGCTGGATCGCGGGGCCCGTCTATGGCCCTCGTAAAGCGCTAAATAATCATCCGGACGAAAACTGGCAATAAAATGTGTCGCCGGGGCCCCCGGTAACGAGGCCCGAGAGCGGCCGACGGAGCGACGTGGCCGCGACGGACCACCCAAAGAAACCCGAATAGATCCGAGGAGGTCACTCGGCTATTCATTATGCATCTCGGACCTCTGCTCGCACCTTTGTTAATCTCGCCTAAGCGTTAATTTAATTAAACCTCCACCGCCGCCGCCGCCGCGTGCGCGCGCGCGCGCGCGCCGACCATGCTCGCGCACGGTTTCTTCTATTTACGCGCTCTCCTCCTCCTCCTCCTCCTCCTCCTCCACCTCCTCCTCTCCCTCATCCCGTTACCACCTTTGTCCTCGTCGGCTGGCGGCTGCGGCAGCTCGTCGAGCCAAGACGATAACGCTCGTGACAATAATTAATGATCGCGCGATGCGTCCAATTTGCAACTCTCGCCGCGGCCACGGGAGAAAACGCAACGGAATTTGGCGGCACGAAGGAATAATTGGCGTCTCGCTATTTTCCGATATTTTGCAGACACGAATTCCCCGCATTCTCGTATGTTTCTCCCTCTGGTGAGCGCGAACACGTGAGAGAGTTCAGCGACGACTCTCGTGATTATCCCGTCGCCATCGCACCACTGTGCTTCGAATCGCAAATTTCCCCGACTTGCGGCGTTTCGCAAGCAGCGGTGGCGATCGACCGCTTACGAAAAGTCTCTTGTTCGTCTCGTCAGAAGAAGAATGACAAGATGACGAAGCGCGCGCGAGCTACTTCGACGCGATATCTATATTTATGAGGATAACGCGCGTGGAGAAGTTTCTTTCGGACGCACCGAGACATTTGCGATGCGCACACACACACACGCACACAAAGGAGTCTTCGTTCTGTTGGATGTCCTCGTAGTGATAAAAAAGGACTTTGCGCAACATGTACACAGGAGAGGAAAAATGCTGCCTAAGCGGCAGGTAGCGCGTGAGGAGCCAGAAACTTAAAATCGGCGTTTTATCCGCGCTCGTAACGTTACGTAACGTTGTCCATTAAGCTTATCGCGCCGCCGAGCGCAGAGAGTGAGAGAGAGTGAGAGAGAGAGAGAGAGAGAGAGAGAGAGAGAGACCTTTTTCATTCGACGTGAAAGCGCACTGTGCGTGACAATCGGAACAAAGTGCTTACACGCCAGTATCTCTCCTCTTCGTCGTCGTCCTCCTCCTCCTCCTCCTCCTCCTCGCCCGCCCGTTTCTTCGCCGAAATCGAGATTCGAGACGCGTCATGTCGCGACACGACGGAGAAAACTGCAGAAATCGGCCGAGCCTCGCGAGCGAGCAGGGCGGAGAGGTATCTCTATCAGAATGTGTTTTACATTAATACTTTAGTGTTTTAGTGGCGATTGCCGGCCGTTAATGCCACTCCGGCTTGAGTGGTCTGGCTCCCGGCTTTACAAATTTATACACTCTCAGCGCGGAGCGCGTCCTCCCCGATATGATATCTACGTTGCGAGTCGCGCCGAGTCGTTTGACCTTATTGCCGCCTTCAGGCCGCCACTTACCGATCGTCGTGCGACGACCTCCGCGGACTCCTTGCTCCTCGCAAGCTCGTGCTCTCGTAATCATCTGTCTCTTCCCCCTCCCCTCACCTTTTCTTCGTATTGGATTTATGTTTCCGATCTCCCGAGCGCGCGAGTCCTCGACTTCTTTACGATTCAATCCGGCGAACTGTTACTCGCCGCTGGCGAACGCGCTTCTCGCTTCGCCGTGTTTGGATCTTCAGTCCACACCTTGCTGTTACCTCTTTTCGAAGTTGCGCATACGCAATCATCGCGCCTCGAGAATGTCGTGTTCTGACATTGTCGGTCCCGGGGAACCTTTACCATGTACGAAAGATGAATCCGCGTTTCGAACTAGAGCGATAGACACACTCGCGCTCTCCTTTCCGTTCGAGCTGCTCTTTGTCGATTTGAAGATCGACGACTTCGGAAGATCGCGCGCGAGAAAGGCGAAGTTTCTTACCTTCAAGACACGAGGCTTCGGGAAACGTTCGCGTCGATTCTCGGTTTCCTTCAGGAGCCGGCGAGGCCAAAGACGACGGAGGTGAGGCTATGAACGTGAGGAGAAGAAGCGTCCGTTTGGACCTCGCTGTCTGAGAAAGAGAAAGACCGAGAGAGAGAGAGAGAGAGAGAAAGAGAGAGAGAGAGAGAGACAGCACGTTTACGGCAAGCGCAGGGAACTCGCCGTGTACCACCGTGCTCCAAGGAGTGGTGACGGGGATACGGCGACGATGATGGTGCTGGTGGTAGTGACGGTGGTGGTGGTAAGTATGGTACCCCTGGAGCGGGTGTCATCATTTATCTCGCACCGGAGATCGGGCCCGCCGATACAGCGGGACGTTTTAATGGCCGAACCATGTTGGAATTAACCAAAACAAAGACGAAGCATCAATTAGGCGACTTTTTCTTCCACTTCTCCTTCGCCTCTTTCACCTCCGATCGCTCTCCCTTTTCTTTCTCTCCCTCTCTCTTTCTCTCTCTCTCCTCTCTCTCTCTCTCTCTCTCTCTCTCTCTCTCTCTTGCTCGCTCGCTCGCTCGCTCTCTCTCTCGCTCTCTCTGCGTGTGCGTCTATCTATCTATCTTTTTCTTGCGCGGCCTCTCGTTCTCTTGCTCTCTCCTCGTCTGTTGGCCATTTCGCTGCACGACCGGTCGAAGAAGAAGAAGAAGAAGAAGAAGAAGAAGAAGAAGAAGAAGAAGAGGAGCGAAGGAGAGGAAGGTGCGTGTATATATTGCGTATACGCGTCCGTTCTCCACCTATGCCATTCTCGGTTAGCTTTCCCCCGCGCAGCAGCGGGAACCTTACACCCCCGTACGCGGCCCCGCTTCTCTGCACACGGCAACGCGAAGTCGCACGCTTTAAACTGTACGCGTCCTTTGGCGCCCAGGTAGCCGCATTGTCTCAGATAATGGCTAATAAATTGTTCGACGAAATCGCGCGGCTCCAGGACCACCATCGTGTCGCCGCGACGCTCCAGCTGTGTGTCTGGTGTGCACCGCGCCGTATCAGAGCGTGGAAGGGTTGCTTTTGTCATACGGCACTCGATTTCTCTCTCTCTCTCTCCTCTCTCTCTCTCTCTCTCTCTCTCTCTCTCTCTCTCTCTCTTCCGCCGAAGGTGCTTCTCTTCGCGTAGATATCGCACGCTCGTCCGCCGAAGAACGGTGTCACCTTTCGAACCGCCGATCGATCGGATTAGCCATACGCCCTTGCGTTCTCGTTACAAATAGGCTACCTACATATTCGTTGCCCAACAACAAGCTTCAAGCAGAAAGAAACATGCGTTTCTCACAGCGAAACGGCTGGCTGGCGACAAATGCTCGTCGGAATGCTCGTCGTTGTAAGTATGGCGTAGAACGAGGAAGAAAAGAAAAGAGGAAGAATTCCAAAGTGTGCAAAGTCGACACGTACCGGCAGAATGAATCCGGACTATTGAGAAGAACCAGGCAGAGATTGTTGAACAGTAGGTTGAACATTAGGTAGAGGTTGATTTAAGAACGGTAGGTGGTGAAAAATCTGTGGCAAGAATGTAGCCAGATTGTCTCCTGGAATACAGCCGTATTTTACTCGACCATGAGTCAATCATAGGGACAAACGAAACACGAAGGCGTGCCTCTTTCGGAAGCGCAGAAGGTCGTATTTCGATGCAAGATATATGCGTTTAGGAGGGGACAACAGTACGTGTCAACGAGATGACGAGCTTCGTTGAGAAAAACGACGAACATGCGTCTCGGCCGGACCGTTACGCAATAATCAATGTTACAAGGCATTGTGTGATTTCTGGCATCTAACCTGACCTGACCAGTCGGCGGACCGTTTCTCGCATCTTCGCGGAAAAGCCATCGCGCAAAAAGAGGTCCCGTCCGACAAGGGACCACAGTCATGAATACCTCGTTGTAGTTGACTTTAACACGAAGTGGTCAGCGCAACTTCGAGAGATGCAGACGCGTTGTGGTTTACCACGAAAATCGTTGGCAAGAATTAACTCACGTATTACTGACTGCGCGCAGACGGCAGACTCGCGCGTCTCGACGTGATTGAAAGGCGAAACCATGATCGCACCCGATGCGAAAAGGCGAAAATCGCAACGAGAGGAAATCGCAAGTTTTCTCTTTCTGCGAGAAATACCTATCAGGAAAAAGATTCCTGTACGATAAAGGTCGCAGCAAGGATCATCCAGCGAATTTCTGCGCGTCGATACGCCGCATATCCTCGTGCGAATTTCAACGCGATTCTCTCTCTCTCTCTCTCTCTCTCTCTCTCTCTCTCTGTCTCTGTCTCTCTCTCTCTCTGTCTCTCTCTCTCTCTGTCTCTCTCTCTCTCTGTCGGTGTTCCGCCTGATGGTGAGATTAACGGCTGTGGGATGTCATGAATCGGGAGTCAGCGTCCGATGATACTAGGCGAGAAGTCATTTAGTGGAACGAGCGATGATGGATAGTGAAAATCGACCGCGTCCGTCCGTGGAGTCGCGCACACGCGGGGGGATTCAGCCGTGCGCGGCCTCGATATATAAACGAGAGGCTGATCGTGCAGGTGACGCCGCCGGTGCGGCGATCTCCTCCACTAATCACCATCGGTTTTAGATTATTCTAAAATAATGACAGCTTTCTAACGACGCACGGCTAGCGGGCGGGCGAATCGAACACAGTCGACGGCGACGGTGATAAATCGCGTCGACGGCCAACGACGGCGGCGGCGGCGGCGGCGGCGGCGGCGGCGGCGGCGGCCGCTGGTGACGTAACGCATCGCCGGATGCGCAGCTACGAAGACAAAAGGAGGGTCCAGGTGTCGCGGCGACATCCTTGGAACGTCCTGCGGGCCACCGCGGCGTGTCCTCCAAATATTTCGGACAGCCTCTGCCTCTGCCGTGCTGTTCGTTTCTACCTTCGAGTTGCGTGGCATCCTATTTTCTCCGAGAACACCCTCGCCGACGCGACAGACGCTTGTGTCTTTGAATCGATGAGCGAAATCGATGCGTCCACCGCGAGAATAGCTAAAAATAGTCCAGGTTGACCAGGTTGGGTGCCGTGGCGGTCACCAGTGGCCGCGGCACTACAGCGTCTCATCGAGTTAGGCATAAAGCATAATCGACTGCATCTGAAAAATTATTTGTACAGCCGAGAGGAAACTAGTGGGATGAAGCAAACAAGTACGCGTATTGAATCACATTTATTTACCGTATCTTTATACCGTATTTTACGAGTCGCTCAAATTCGAATGACTCGGTTATCACTTTGCTTCTTCGGTGGCATTTCATGACAAAAAATTTAGGCAAGAGAACATAAATATCTTTCCCTTTTTATAAGATATGTTTTGCTACTCTTCTTCCACGATCTCTTACAAAAAATAACCCCCCAGGGACCAACTCCCTGTTGGAAGGGCCAGGACATAGCCAGCGATTTTTCAGGAATCTTGGTTATTTTACAGTAACACATTGTCTTATATTACTGCTCAGCCTGACTTCCATTTTCATCTCATAATTTCACACACACACACACACACACATTTCATTTTAATTCTAATTTAATTTTTATAATCTTGTCAACCTGATTCTTTTATTCATTTTATTTCTTAACAGTTACTGTCAGTGAAAACTGACTAGCTCCTACTTTGTGATCAGTCTTCCCCGAAAATTTTTTTACTCGAGATAATTCGATTTTTCCCGATTCGGTCGTCAGTTAAGCTCTTGTGTAATCCACGTGTTGAGAATCAACACGTAATCGTATGACTTCGCGCTGATGCACGTGCCGCCGCTTCTTCACAAAAAACGACAGATCCAGCCGTATTTCGCAATCTAAAAACACACGGCCACAAGACTGGCATCCCTGAGAAGTTCTCTTCGACGATCTCTTCCGCCATTACATACCAGTTTCGCGCGCTATCCGACGTACCGCATCTCTTGGACCTTTAACCGGCGCGATCCTTTCCCTTGGGAGTTTTTCAACGCAAGGGAATCCCATGGAAAGGGTATTTATATATCTCTCTTGTTACGTTATCCCGGACCGCATAGTTTATTCTTTTGGACGACGCCCCTCCTCCTCGATTAGTGTTTCGTGTTTCGGCTCGTAGCATCAATGAGAAGGATCGAGCGTGAATGAATGAGAGCGACAATCGCATAGACGTCCGACTAGACGAACGGAGAACACCTCTCTCACGGTACCCTTTGGATGACAAAGGATAATTGAAAAGAAGCAAAGGTTATTCGATAAGTTGTGAAAACCGCGTGTTTGGAAACGTTCTCAGAAGTCGTAGGCGGGTATCGCATTCATATAGATCCTGTCGTCAGATGATTAATCACCATGACTTTGCACATCTTTGATTATCCGTCCTAGTTTGCGGATTTTTTTACACAATTTTTACAAATATGTTGATCTCTCTCTCTCTCTCTTTATGATGATGTTCTCAACGAAAAGATGCAATGTCGAAGCAGTCAAAAAGCTCGGCTCGTTTTGCTGCCGCCTTTCTCTCTTTTTCTCCGACGATAATTTTCACAATAGAGATATAGAAATACTGGAGATATAGAAGTACTGGTAGGCAGTCGACAAAAGGATCGCAGACAATAATGGTTTGTGGTCCACAAATAATTTGTTTCCCGCGTTGAAAGAGCGTTTGACAAGGTCACGTTTGACACCAAAGCCGATTTTTCCGACGGATTTAGCAAGATAATAATAGAGCAAAGTTGGACAAGGTAAATACAGACGTTAGATAAAATGAGAGAAAGGAAAAGGAAGGATTACCTGGATCTTGAGTTAGGCAATCTTTTTCTCGAGAAAGTGTAGTACACATACACACAATTTGTAAAAGTGAAGAAATTTTCGGAATCCCTCACTGACCGGCGATTTCGCGCTGCTTCGTCACATTGTTGGCTTGTCGTATTGTAAGCAGCTTATTGCCGCGATGACGGCGAATATAATCGTCTCGTTAAGCGCCATGGCATTAACGAGGATCGACATACGGCGTGATGAACGACGGACGTGTCGCATAATTGCAGTTTAACAAGGAGACACGGCGGGTCGACAGGAAAGGAAACACCGCTGCACGGTGCGAGTTCTCGAATGAAACGTTGCCTGGTGCTTGACTCGTGTCCTGCAGATCTTTCTTAATTCGTGAAATGACCCATTCATTTCGCCCAGTGCTCACAAGTTCACTTTCAAAATAAACGTCCCGATAGGCTCGTAGACACTGCCGCAGCCGTGAAGAAAAAGCCTTACCTTCCTCCCCACCTTGCCGCCTCGTTGATCTTAAATCACGCAGTTTCGAGAAGCGGTTCGGTAAAAAAGAGGGTACAAGGGAGGGGCAGACGACCCGAACGTGTCGTATGTCCCAAGAACCCACAAGGGGGATGCTTTCTCGCTCGGCGGCTCGATAAGATAGGGCCTGGCTGAGCAAGGAATATCCAATGCCTACTTTGGGCTGCAGTTTTGTAGCTATTCCGTCCGACGACAGATAGAGAGAAGCGAAAGAGAATAAAGAAGAGAGGAATTAAGAAAAAACAAAAAACGGAAAAAAGAAAGACCGCATTTTTGGGGTCTGGGGTGGCTTGCTTGCCTCTCATTAGATTAAACTGATCGAAATTGACTACAAGCGGCAGTAAAGCTCGGTGTCTCGTTTGCGGAAGCTACACGCGATACTTAACGGTACGTTCGAACTTTCCACTCGGAGTGACGGAATTGTCGATAAGGTCGATTTCACACGAGGAAACTCCACGGTCGCCACGGCGAACTTGCATTCTTCGGTGTCGCGATAATCGGCCCGCGTTTAATTAAAATCGTGTTCTCGCCGGTATTTGACTACTACCGTTTCAATCCGTTTATGTCTCCGCGATGTGATGGTATGTCGCCGCGAATCGACACGAATTAAGCAACGTAGTATAGGCCGTTAAAACGGCCCGACAGCAGGCTCGGTCCTAGAATTTCAAGAATATCGTAATCAGTAATTGATGCAGCAAACTTCTGTAGGAGTGACACTGATTGCCCGTCGAAAGAAGGGCTAATTGGGGAAAGAAAGAAATTAAATGGTCGATGCATGTATGTATGTCGGAGGGTGACGTTGATTCGAAGAGAGATAGATGGAGAAAGAGAACGCGTTGCGGCGTTAATTTATTTGCGATTTTCACTCCCGCTGAAACTTTACTAGCTGTCGTTGCGAGATAATTTTCCGATAATCCACCGCGTCAGTTTTCGCCGTTCAGTTTACACGTCTCATTGTACAATTTACCATACAAAGTACTCTTTCGTGCAGTTCGAGGTTTATATTTATCTGTCTATTTTTAAACAACCGAATCCCTTTTTGAAAATACAAAATGGGGAGAATAACAAGAGATATATTCGTAAAGAGAATACAAATTACGCGATTCCGAATAGTGCAAAATAAAAAATGAGATTTAGGAAGTGAGAAAGAGATCAGAATTTACTCGTCGGTTTTCCTCAAGTCTCACCTCATCCCGATGCGTCGGGAATTTGTCGACGTTTATCCCACGGACCGTGATTCCCATCATTGCCGTCATCGTCGTCGCTGACTGTTAATCAATTCCTCGAAAGGCGTGTTTCAATTCGTAGGTCGAACGATTTTTGTACCAACACTTGACTTCTCTCATTGATACCGGATCGTTCTTATCTACAGTCGCGCTCGGTACGCGTCATGGTCGATCGCTCGGGGTCTCGAAGAAGCGAAGAGCGACTCCAGCTTATAAAAACATGCTCATTATTGTCTCGATACTCTGATGATATACGACCGAGCACCCGGAATACTCGTAGAGCATAGGACAAGCCGACGTGATGAGGCGAAAAAAGCTGCATCGTCGAGAGAGCCGACGAGAGAATGAGAAAGTTAGAGCGGAGAAAGACAGAGAGAGAGAGAGAGGGAGAGGAAGTTCCGGAGGTGCCATCGCGTCAGGTCTCGGGCATAACTTTTCGACGAGTCGCCGGGCGATTGCTCGTGTAATTTAATTTAAGTTACGAGCGCCGATAGCGCCAGAGCCACAAATCAATTAGAGTGCCCCGTTCTTTCGGGGTGATGGTGATAGCGGCGGTGCGGAGCGCGCTGTAAACATCTTTAGTGCCAGATAAGTGCGCGAGCGCGCGTTCCCAAGAGTTCGTTTCTCGTAGTCGTCGTCGTCGTCGTCGTCGTCGTCGTCGTCGTCGTCGCCGCGGCCGTTGCTTCGCTAACGCGTGGTCTGCATCTCCCGTCGCCCCGCCGCCGTCGCGCTCCGTCTTTCGCTTATCGACCCACTCTTTTGTACTCCAGATTATTTCGCTCATGGGATTATTACTTTCGCTCGGCGCTCGGCACTCGGCTCGATTGCGGCTCCTCGACGACACGAGCCGCCGCCGTACATTGTCGCCCCGATACAAACGCCGCGTTTCGCATCTGCATAATTCGGCCAATCGGCCGTGCGATTAGTCACGATAATAACGAGCGTGTCGGCGCGCGGCTGTATCTCCTCCGATACGCGTATCAAACTGTCGACTTTGTTCGTTTCCTCGATTTTTAAACACGTCTCAATATTCGGTACATTCCATTGAACTGAGAGAATTCTCGTAGAGGGGATCCTCGGGAATTCCCTCATAGGGCGTTTCTCTAGATCGAAACATCGCCGTGGAAGATTTGTCGATATCGTCGATTAATCGCGTCGATTAATACAATACAGGTAGGTAAAGATGACTTATATTGGAACGGGAAATTATAACAGCACAAAATCGACCGATCGCTAAAGAATCCGCACACCGAGGCTTCAGGCTCCTTTCTTCTCTGCGTAACTCTCGCGAGTTACGGGAACGTTCAAGACCCATTGTAATTAAGTCTGCAAGACACGTGTGACACTCTCGTGTCGTTCTCGCAGCGTCAGAAGGCGTACACGCCGCGCCACGTCACGCTTCCCGTCGTGCTGAAAACAGTGTTGCAACCGAGGGATCAGAACTCCGAGGGATTTCGGCGCATTCCGGCGCAGCGTGAGCTTTATACTTGCGTTGTACTTGCGTGCACCTCCGTCTGGGTCCTTTCGTCGCCGGCTCATCTTTCCATGAACGAACTTCTAGACAATGGCGCTCGCTGTCACGTCGATTCCCTCCTCCGTCGATGATTCTATCCGATGCTCCACCCTGCGTTGTTCTCACCGCGGACGCGGACGCGTCACGTACGACCAACCGGTTTCAGCGCGCGCGGTTTGTCATTAGCTCTGTGCATCCCGGCGCAACGCGGCAGCGTCCGACCGCGTTCTTCGTTTCTTCGTGGTTTGCGGCGAGCGCCGGCAGCAGCCGGAAGCTATCATAATTACGTTAATGCCACGACTTAAGCTTACACGGGTGCAGCTTGCGGTCGGGCTTAATTCGTCGATAGGATCTTTCGATGGGAACTGTGTGTGTTTAAGACTGCCGATGGGGTGGTCGACTTATCGAGGCGATGGCGCAAAAGCTCTCACGCTAAAAGCTGCGCCTGCAGATAAATGGAAAACAATAAGCGATTAAAAGTAATATACGGTAACTATACGGTGTATTTATACAATATGATAGCGAAGCAACTGCTATGCGAGAGGAACAACCCAAGTAGCGCTTAAAGTTTTAAAACCGGCTGCGATAACGTTGTCACGGCTCGTATCGCAGCATTTTTGCCCAGCACAGTTACTGCCACAACGTTATTGTAACGTTTTGGCAACGTTGTACCAGCAAAAATGGGACATTTTTAAGCTCTGAAAATGTTGCTGCAGCTATTTGGCTGCACAGCTGTTTTGCTTTGTGAAGAAATTATGACAGCCTCTTTGAAGGAAAGATAAAAATAGCTAATAAACGGAAAATGTCTTTTTATAAATTAATATCTAGCAAATTTAAGTTTTAAAATTTGCTTAAATTTTAAAATATTACAAAGAGAAAGAAAATTGTATTCAACTGGTATCGAACCTGCGACCGTTCAGTCGATCTTTGTTACAATAAACTAAGATTAAATTTTGAGAAAATCCTTGCAAATTGTTACACTTTATGACGTACAAGTATACTAACGCGGACGCAAACTCACAAGTATACTGATTTTGGAACTACACGCGGATCTTTTAGTAATAATTTTAAAGCCATACAGGCTAACGCTTAGATCCGCTTGACTAACGCTGATACATGCTAAGCTTAACGTCAAATTGATAGTCACGTTACTTCGTTGCAGTTGTGACATACAAATTGTAGCAAGATTACAGCTATTTTGGCTGTTTCTAGCTTCATTCGATGGGCATGCGCGGTCGCGACTCATGGTGCACGTGCGTGATTGAATTTCCCATCTGGTGCACATATAATACGTACTCCGATTATGATATAATCTAAGGAACAGAGCTGACAAGTGCTGTGTAGTGAAGGAAAAATTTTACGATGTTCGTAATAGTATAATAGAAACGATCGAGGATGGCGAAATTAATTTATGTATCGTG
This sequence comes from Harpegnathos saltator, assembly GCF_003227715.2. Taxonomy (NCBI): domain Eukaryota; kingdom Metazoa; phylum Arthropoda; class Insecta; order Hymenoptera; family Formicidae; genus Harpegnathos; species Harpegnathos saltator. The sequence continues at coordinate 266,891 of NW_020230162.1, read as the reverse complement.
CCCGAGAGTTGGGAGAAAAACGGCGTTTTATTTTGGCCACCAGGAAGAAAGGGATTGAACCTTCGCAAAAATGATAAAATTTTGCCGGACTTTAATAATTAGTCGAAACAAAACAGTGTAGACTGTGTACCGTGAAGAGAAGGAATTTTACAACAAGCTGCTATTAAAGCTGAAAAATATTTGAGTCGGTTTGATGATACTAAAGACGAGCAAAAGTAAGCAGCAAAATGCCTAAAGAAAATTTTGATTTTTCTAGAAGCTGGTACAGCTATTTTACAGCTATTGATACGGCTACAGTTGCGGCTGTGTTTTGACTTTTTTATTAACTGTCACAACTACTTTATAGCTATTGATACAGCTGAAATAGCTGGGGCTGCATTTGGCACTTTTTCACTAGTCGTCGCAACGTCTTTACAATTAAAAATCCAGCGAAATAACTTTTGTTGCCAAACAGCTTGTAATCAAGGTTGGTAGGACGTTATTCCAGCCACATTTTTGCTGTTACAGCGAATATCGTCGGAGTGTGTTACTTGGGAAATGAGATACGGGACGTCAACAGTGTAAACCGTCGCGCTCCGGAACGTGTCCCGATCAAAATTCATTGGAAATTCATCTGGTACTCTCCTTTTCAGACTCTCCTTTCTCAATTAATTCGGATAGATTATTATCGCTACGTTACGCTTCGGATTCGCGTTTCCACGAGATCGCGAGATTCCGATGTCGACCGGTGAATTTATGACGTCTGTTTCTGTGCTCTCACGGTTGTGTGTACGCGCGATGAATACATCTTCCCTCGATAGGCCGGCGCTCGCGGATCGCTTTATATCATAGGAAACGACGCGGTTTTGAATATGGCGATATCCGCTCGGTGGTCGAAGAAGAAGAGGTCGTGCGGTGACCGGGACCCCTGAGGGGTTTCTGCGTTCCGATGAAATAGTGTCCGTAATCCGGCGTAAGTTAGCGCGAGCCGGTGTCCCACGGCGAGAGAGGAAGACAAGGTGGTCAACGTGGTGCCCCGTGAACGCGCGCGGTAACCGTGCCGCGAAGGGCTCCGTTCAGCGGGTAGACTGTGTGTCTTCCGCGATACGGGAGGAAGGAAAACGTCGCCGAGCGAGAGCGAGAGCGACGATCGAACGACGCGCGTCCATCGAGAGTGCAAATTTGCGATTTTCCGTCACTCCTGCCTCCGCATTAACGTCGCGTCGTCATTCACCGGCCAGAAGACTACTCTCGCGAGCGAAAACAAAGATACGCGAGCCGCCACGCCGCGAAGATACGACCGGGATTTTTGCTTCAACCGGCGTCCTATCTATCGGAGAGTTGTTCTATCGGAGAGTTACGGTAATACCGGTAACGTCGCGCGCTGGTCATCGCGCCGCGTTAAGACGTACACCGTGTATACCGCTTTCGCGGCCGTTAAGGGAGAGCGGGATATTAAACGATCTTGCGAAGCCAAGCGCCGAGAGAGAAAAAGCGAGAAGGAGAAAGGAGCGAGCGAGAGTCGGCCACGCTCGTAAGGGGCCATTCGTAAAAACGTGTACGCGCGCGCTGGAAACGAAGGTGTCCCGTAGAGGCACCATCTCCCGAGGGAGAGAAGCCGTACGTGGGGCATCGCGAGCGATGCATCACCGCTGCACCCCACGCGGTGCATCTCGGTATATTAGTCACCGGAGAACGCGCACCAACCGCCGCGGCCAAATTGAGTCTTTGCCATAAAGTAAGCCGTAAAAAAGGGCGGCCAGTCACGGGGAAATGCGGGAAGAGGGGGGCACGAAGAATCGTACGAAGAGGCAGGTGACGGGCGGGGGCGAGGAGAGAGAAGAGAGATAGAGAGAGAGAGAGAGAGAGAGAGAGAGAGAGAGAGAGAGACAGAGCAAGGGGGGAGGAAGAAACGCGCGCGCGGACATTCAAATTTATGGTAATGCCCAACCGACCGCTCTCCGGTGCAGGGTTATCGATCTCATCTGCCTCTCTCTCTCTCTCTCTCTCTCTCTCTCGCTTTATCCAGTTCTGGTACGCTGTTACCAGCGTTATTAATATCACTCCTGTTATTGTTATTCCCACAGCGGTCTTGCCACGATACGCCATCGCAGTCGTAGGAATCGCATGGATCGCGATCAACCGGGATTTCGTGAGAAGCGACGGACTTGTGTTCCGTTGCTTTCATGAATATTAATTCGCGCGAGTACTCGCTATAGTAGCGCTAACGATCGTTAATTTACGAGCTAGGCTAGGTTAGCGTTTCGGCAGGTGACTGTACAAATTATACGTGTCGCCTCTGTCGTCGTAGTCGCTGTCGTCATCCCTGTCGTCGTCGTCGTCGTCGTCGTCGTCGTCGTCGTCGTCGTCTGCTTGAGTCGCTACGTGCTTCGTGTAGTCTCCGACGGACACTGTCGATGATGATGGGCAATTTGTACCACAATTATGCGCGCGTGCGTGTCCGAGATGGAATCCGTGTTCGGGGAACAGATCAAGCGTGTTGACAAAAATTGCCGTCAAATGTCGAACGCTGATCTTCTCTACGTGATACGTGTATCTCGTTCGATGTTGCCTAGTAAAGTCGCCTATCGAAACAAGCCTAGGCAATTTGAAGACGTTACACGGAAGATTTGCTCGCGGTATTCGTGTTACGTACAGTTGGTCGTGAGAGAAAAAGAGAGAGAGAGAGAGAGAGAGAGAGAGAGAGAGAGAGAGAGAGAGAGAGAGAGAGAGAGAAGGGAGAGAGGATAGGAGAAGAGACCCCATATTTCTCGGCGAATGATATAGGGCTGTTGTTATATGGCCGAGTCATGTAAACTTCGCTCGCTTGCATCTGCCTCGGCGTGACGTGGGCAATACGACTCAAGTGGAATATACCGATGGTACTCGCGTGAGAGAGAGAGAGAGAGAGAGAGAGCGAGAGAGAGCGAGAGAGAGAGAGAGAGAGAGGGACAAGGGAGGAAGAGGAGGAAAACGATGGAACGAGGAGGTGGAGGAAGAATGATGGAGAGGCGAACGGAGAAAGACGGAGAGCGAGGAATGTCGAATAAAAAAGGATCAGGACGTTATGACTTTATAGCGCGTTATATTCCGCTCGCAAGGGAATAGAGGTCCTAATCCTTTGTCTTAGCGGACCGTTGCGGCAGCCGCGGCCACCGTCGTCGTGAGGCTCGCCCCGTTGGCCAATTTATGGTTGTTAAAGAATTTCAACGTGCGGCAATATAGCCATGCGTGCGCATGTCAAGCGAGATGCGATAGGCACGCATATATAACGTGATACCCGAAAGGCAGCACGCAACGCGACTACCAACGGCCGAACGGGCGAATTGTGCTTCTTTGCGCCGTCAGGGTAATTGCGTTCGGTGCTTACTGCTTGAAATTATACTTTAATTAGTTGCGACTGGAGATGAATTTTGCGCATCAGCTGACAATCGTTGAAGACCCTCGCTGAGAACGAAGAATGGATGTTTTACGATTCCTCCTCCTCCCCCCCCCCTTCCCTCTACCTACCTACCTACGATATCGCCAATTCATACTCCAAAGTATTTATTGCTCACGAGAGACATCTCCGACGAATCTAACTTGCTTCGGTTGCGCTGCAAACTACCGAGCAAAGTTTGTCCTCTCCTCCGCCTCACAGAAGGGAGGGACGAAGCAGGATCCATTGTCCTTAGCGTTCATTCCTGTCCTTCCTCCCCCTCTCCACCTCTCTCTCTCTCTCTCTCTCTCTCTCTCTCTCTCCCTCCCCCTCCCTCTCCTCTTCATCACATATACGCACACGCTCTCTCCACGCGGACCATGTATTTTCATTGAAACTCCACCCACTGCAAAAGTACCATTGTTCGAATATTCAAAACGGAGACGTCCATTGTAGTACGTTAGAATGGGCACAATGTGGTTCCTGTGTCGTGGCGCGCGCGTGCTGCGACTTACAACTCGTCCCTTTAAATCCGCGCGCGGCCCGCGAGAATCAGGACGGGAGTGATAGGCGGTAAAGGATGGCGAAGGAGAGGAGAGAGGTTTGATTTGCTAAATAGGTATGCTTAACCTTCGACATGACCGAGGTATCGATCATCGTGGATCGTAACGATCGCCAGTGATACAGATCGAGGGAAGTAATCTCTCGAGCGAGGATAAACGCAGATGCCGGAGTCGAGAAGGATATCGGTGAAATTTGGGTTTCTTCAAACGACAATGAACGTGTTGTACGACATTAAAGTGGTCTTTTATTCATAAATCCTCGTCGTCGACGCAAATAACGCTGTGTGTACGGCAGGAAAGTAACACTGAATAAAGTCGTGTCGTAATGTGATTGAGGTAGACGGAAAATGAAAGTGTGAAGCGTATACGTACAACGTAATACTCTTTCTTTTAATATGATATGAATTTATATTTATATACATATGTACATA